>NC_079202.1:31020239-31047739 GCF_026745355.1 Beta vulgaris subsp. vulgaris | reverse complement strand
CTGTTACTGCTACTAATGGTTGCTACTCTCATGTTAAAGCTAGCCTAATTCTGATTTCTTGACAAGGACTTGTATTTAAGTTCCTACTCTTCATTATTTAAAATATGTTATTATATGGGTTTAATTGTCTAATGAATTTCACTAATAGTTTAGGGGGCTTTTGGTTAGGGGGTTACAGGAAAGGGAAAGGGAACTAGTTGATTCCATTCCCTTATATCTTGTTTGGATTGGGAGTTTTGTTTCCCCTCTTTTCCCCTCCATTACCCCAAATCCCTCTATTTTGATTCCCCACTACCCCCAAGGTTTCACATTTCGTTTCTTTGACTCATCATTGACCACCCAACCACCAATTCACCAAACCACCCAATTACAAGCACCACCACTTAACCATCACCGACCACCCTACCAGCATCGCCTGAGGACCACCACACCACCATCGGAAACCACCAAAATTCATCCACCAACACCGTGAACCGTCGGACATCCCCTTGAAACCATTCAAAATCCCCCGAAATCCTTCAACCACCCTTGAAAACAACCGGAAGCATCGACCTCAACGCAAAAAACCACCCTTACTAACCCAAAACCAGCCTCAACCCCTCCCCCCGCGGAAAACAGCCACCATCCCTCCAAATGAAGCACCACCCTAGCCCCCAATAACCACCTCGCAGGCAGATCCAGAATGAAGAATGAATGAGAAAAGGGTCGTTACTTATGCTTACTTGATTCCGGGCGTCGGTGATGATGCCGGACTACTCCTAGTCGGTGGTTCAGAAAATCGAGGGCGAGATGACGGTGAGATGAGAGTTGAATGAGATGCCAGAAGAAAAGAGTAGGAGATGAGAGGTATGGGTGGCTGCCAGAAATTTAAATCCCTTTCCCCTATATTTGATACTAAACATGTGTTTTAATTTGGCGGTTTTTGATTCCTTTCCCCTTCTAACCCTTGCATGATTCTTTTCCCTTTCCCCTTTACCAACAAAACGCCCCCTTGTTCTTTCAGATAATTAAATTGCAAAAAGGGTAGCCAATCATAAGATTTTTGTAGAGGTTTTTGTGGGATCAAATAAGATTGAAAATCTCTCTCCTTTCCCACGAATTTAGAAGTTTCAAAGGAGAATACAAAAGCCCTAAGGAATCTGGTTTTAATGCGTTAACGGGGATTCATATTTGGGGCAGTTTTCAATTTGCCAACAACTATTATTGGCGGCACGCTAGTGAGCTGAAGAATAGAAGCTGATGGTTTAACTTGCTTTAGCAGGTCATTAACCTGTTGGGACCATTTTTGTAAGGAATACCTCAAAGTCAGGACCAATGAGCAATAATCAAATGTTGGGATTGAAAATGGCGAAACGCCCATAGTTTGGACAGGTCCTGTCAATTTTTCCTTCTAATAATTCAACCTTTGGCCGGTTTGTTGAATTTAATCCCACCTTTTCATTATTTTAAGATAATCCAAACCTTGCGGGATATATTCTGTAAATAATCCAAACTCTTATTTTTCTTGCATACAATAGACCCAAAACAGATTGGTGATGACAAGAAAAATAAGATACTAGATTATTTTAAGAAGATAACCCCTAAAGTACGGATTATTAAAAAATAATCAATAGGTGGGATTAAATTAGCGAATCGGACAAAGGTTGAATTATTATAATCAATTTTTCATTTATTCATGAATTTGGTAAAATTATTAGTCAATTACCCTATGTGAAAATTACGTTTGATGATGAGATAAAAGTTTTAATTTTGTTGTCCTCTTTACCTAGAGAGTGGAAGAATGTGATTGCTGCTATTAGTAAATTTGTAGGGAAGGAAGCACGAAAGTTGTATGATGTTAGATATTTGGTGTTAAGTGGGAGCACTTGGCAGAAGGATTCCGGCGAGAAAGGCTAAAATTCCAAAGACACTGATAAGAAGAAGAAAAATAAGGCCGGATATTGTGGTATCCGATTTTTTACTGTCTTAATTAACAATATGTATTCTATAAAAGTCTCTCATTGGACTATGAGTTTTAGAAAAATTTGAACTCGCCACCCAATTAAAATTCAAATACAGACAAATTTATTTAATAAATCATATTAAAATCAATTTCAAGAATTATCATCTAAAGCGCTCATGACTTTATATGGATAAGGTTTTTTTTTAAAAAAAATTGGTCTTTCATACCATGAGATAGGGTTTTGGGTTTAGGTTAAGAGGTGCGAACGTCTGGAACTCATCTCTTCTTTCATTCTAAAGAATGGGCTCTTACCAAATGCGTTATTTTCCATTTTAAAGTAATCATGGCTATTAAAAAGAAAGAAAATCACATAGTTTGCACATATAAATATCAACCATTTTTTATTTAGGACCAATATATCATCTGTACATGGTAGGTTTGAGTACCGAAGTTGCATTACATACTAATATTTGCGGGATTGAAATCCACTCATGGATCAAAACCATCGTAGTTCGATCTATGTCTCACCCTAAATTGCCAATTCCATTAGGGATGAAAAGAAAAAAAAAAAGGAAAATAGATTATGATTAACTCACCTTTAGAATGAAACAAATCTATTAAACATGAGGTAATCACTCCAATTAGTGATTGAAATGGGATTCTAATAATCACCCTAATTAGTGATTAAAATAAAAGATTAAGAAAACCACCTTAATTAGTGATTGGTTGTAGTTTAAAATAATCACCCTAATTAGTGATTAAATATGAAAGGTTAAGATAATCACCCTAATTAGTGATTAAATATGAAGAAAGGTCAAGGTAATCACCCTAATTAATGATTGACCAAGGTTTAAGATAATCACCTTAATTAGAAATTACACTTCAAGGAAGGTTATGGTAATCAGCCTAATTAGTGATTAACCAAGGTTTAAGATAATTACCTAAATTAGTGATTAAACATGATGAAAGGTTAGGTAATCACCCTTATTAGTGATTAACTAAAGTTTAAGATAATCACCCTAAATAGTGATTAAATATGAATGAAGTAATTACCTTAATTAGTGATTGAATGTGAGTTGATATAATCACCTTAATTAGTGATGAAAATTAAGATCCTTTAAAAGAGATTTTAAAATATAAGTTTTGTTTACTAATTTAAAACTTTTGGATGGATGAGAAATAATCTTAATTATAGATTACTAGTCATTTTTAGCAAGATGATCAATTTGAGGTGGAATTTGGAGATTGTGTTTGGCAAATTGAAATTTGGCCATTTAAAGTGAGACACGTGAAATGACCTAAAATCAAGTAGGAGACCATAATTACCTATCTAATTATGTCAAATTATACAATTGATCTATTTGAAGATGGAGAAGAATTTTAAAATGTAAGATGGATCATCATACGATTTAACTTAGTTAGAAGTGCAATTTTTCATCTCAATTGAGATAAGGTCATTTAATTCATATATTATGATATATTGGGCCCAACATGAAATATTTGTAACATTGGTTTTTCATTTTATTGAAAAAGAATTGTATAATTATTTATGAAAATTTTGCATAAACATCTTCATATTTTCCATTATTTGAGTGATGTAATAACTATTTATAAAGAAACTATTGTTACAACAAAATGTATAAATTCTATAATCTATACAAATATTCAATCTTGATCTTCACCATGATACTCCTTAATCTTCATCTCCTTGAATGAGCTTTCGAATGCATGTTTATTTGTAAACTTGTGAAAGTTAAAGATTAATTAGCTTCTTTAATTTGATTTTTTTATGATGATTTTTTATTTTCTTAACAAAAATGAGTCATTTTAAGAGAAAATTTAAAAAATCAATGACTTTCAATTAACATTTTCGTGTGAAAAGAAAACATTTTTTATGAAATTTGAGTTAACCACTTTATTTCATTTTCCATATTACACTTTTGTTCTTGGATTAACTTATTAAATTCATGACATTCTGTAAAAAGCGTGAAATTGAACATGTGATACACATATGGATAGTCAGCGAGTTCTTTATGTTGTGTCTTATCGTGAACTTTATACTAAAATCGGTCAAAACAAGACCTTTATCTAATTTGTTCTTCCCTTCAAAAAAAAAATCTAATTTGTTCTTTAAAATCCAACTTATTGAACTTAGTTTGAAGTGCATTTTAGTCTAAACATTCTAGACAACTTGAAGGACTATACTGGAAATTTTCACTTGATCGTATAAAATGAGTAAATTGTATAAAAGTCATATGAACATGATTTGTATGTTTTTGGAAAGCTACTGATGTCTACTTTAAATTTAATGTTTTTAGTTTTATATAAATGATTTTGTTTTGAATTTTATTAAAAGAACAAGTTTATGTGGTACTGGATAAATTCACTTTTTTTCACAACAATTTTGTATGATTTTTAATTAACTGTAAAAAGTTCTTTTTCTTAGAAATTCCAAATCCCAGTTTCTGGAAACATCTTGAGCTTCATATAAAAATATTACATCCTATAAAATATCTATATCATACAGACAAAAAATGAAATGAAGTACAAACTTGAAACTGATCATAATTACATCACATTTTCTTGTTGTATGGAGATGTTTATACACAACTCTTCTTGACTTTTTTTATGAAAATATTTTTTTGGTGAAGAACAACAACTTGATTAATAAAAAGCACATAAACACATATTTTCTAAGAGTCTCCCCATTAGAGTTAACTATTCTAGGTGGGGTGGTTTGAGGTTGGGAACCTATTAGGATTTTCGCATACCCATATCACTCCAAAGATTAAAAAATGATAAGAGAAATAAAAGGGAGAGTTAGTATATGATCAAGAAGATAATTAAGAAAAATAACAAGCAATTAATTTTACCTTGCTAACTTAATGATGCACTTCCTTTGCAATGTTTTCTACTTTTTTTATTTATTTATGATTTTCATAGTTTTTAAGCGAGTTTCGAAATTCACTTAATTACTATCTAAAATCCCCTTTTTTGTGTTTTTCTTTGATGAAGTTCTTTCTTACTAATTAATTTCCTAAGTTTTACTTTCAGTTCTTGAACTAGATGTTTCTTAGAGGAATGAAGTAGAGAATATGAGAGTAGTATTGAAGTTGTGAGAAGTTGCGAAGTTAAGTTGTTGTGTTTTGGTGGATTGAAACTCAAGTTGTGTGTTTAATGAAAACAAAGAGGGCTATTTATAGGGAAAAGAGGTGATAGATTAAGGTTTTAAAAAGGTAAAAAAAATCATATTTTTCAACTAAAAATCTAATTTTTTTTAATCATCCCATATTACGTTAATGATATCACACTAATGACATCACCTTAATGACATCACTAAATCCCCTCAAATCTTTCTACATCATCAAATTTATGGGAAATGCCAATATTTCTGTTCTCTTTAGATTTGATTTGGATCTTTACACTAATGAGGCAAAATCCGAATTTTAGCACATCCAAAAACGTGGAAATGTGTTGAAAAACGTGAAAGAAGAGCTTACTGGACCACTATGCCAAATAGGCACAGCACCGTGGGCTATGTGCACGGGCCTGTGTCTGGCGAAGGACATTGTTGTGCGCTGGGCGCATGATCATGCGTCTGGCGCACAACTCGAATCATCCGGAAAAAATCTGGATTCTTGACTCTTACATTTTGGATTTGATTCTTATTCTCACTCCTTTTCATGATTCTTATTCCTTAACTAATGCATAAATGATGTGATTAGTGGGTGAAGAATATATTCTTATTCTTTATCCAATGACTTGACCAACAAGAAAACTGACTATCGCTAGTTTGGAGAGACGATTAAAATTCCGGCGCCTAATCACGACTCGTTTTTTTCAATTCTTCGAAAAAATAAACTTGAAACAATTAACAAAATTCGTCAAATTAGTAAAGCAGATCATGATCCTTTAACAAATCATTTTATTAAAATCAGTTGTTATAGTCATTGACTACGATTTACGAAAAATTATATTTCTAAGTCGAAATTGTGTGACGAACACGTAAAAATGGAAAACCACACGATGGAATGAAACTTGGGATCAAAGACGAAACATGCCTTTGAAGGGGAGCGTGCTCCACGATGTACGACAATTCTCATTATTTATATTTCTTTTTAAAAAAAATTATTGCGAAATTTTATACATAACAAGGGTTCAAAATTTGGTGTCTACATGTATCAAGATAGCAATAAAGATATTGTTGCCTCCACCTAATCTCTAATGGGGCATGTTTCTGATTCTTTGATGGTAAGTAGTGTAAAGATCTCAACTACTTCACGGATCTAGGATTTTGGTTCCTTCGTTTGATTCTTCACAATACAAGGAGTTATTTATCATTTAAGGTCTGAGAAGCTCGAAAAATTGTACCCTTGCAGATGATAGACCATTAGAGGTTAAGGACAAGGGACATGTGGGCGTGAAGCTTGCATGTGGGGACATATTTGAGATGAAGGATATCAAGTTCAACCTTGAGTTGAAGAGAAATTTGATATCAATTAGTCAACTTGACAAGTCCAGTTGCAAGGTAGTGTTCGATGGTGGTACCTGGAAATTTGCTACGAATGTTATGGTAGTAGCTCGAGGTACAAGCAGCTGAACGACATACACCATGGGGAACAAGGCAAAGGTAGCTAAGGAAAGGATTCATAAAACTTCACAAAGAGTATTGTTCTCTTAAAAGTCTATATACAGTAGGCCCGTGAAGAGGAATCGCGTCTCTTCGGTTATAGTGAACCGTGGAACGAACAAAGTGAAGAAATAACACATGAGTGTGGTTGATAAGTGCGTTTTTAACGCACTTTACAGACTTTTTTTAGCTTATTTGGACCCTCTTTCTCCCATTTCTTCCATCTTGATTCTCCATTTTCCCTTCTATTTCATTCATTTGATCATTCTTGATCATAGTGATATTTTGCTAGATTTTCAGTCATTTTTGACTGAATTTCTAGTACATTTGCTTTCACCCTGTTTTATATTCTTAATATAGGTGAAACTACCTAAGATGGATATGAGTTATAAAATTTGCAAAATGAAGCAATAAAAATAGAGCACGCGTTGAGAAATGGTGTGCTTGTACCATTCCCCATGTCCGCTAGCACAAAGGAGCACATAGTGCCTTAAAATCTTGTATGGGAAACTTCAAATGGACACAACTTTAAAACCACAAATCGGATGACGGTAATTCCAGTTGGAGGTGAAAGCTCGTTTCGATATCTTTCCAACGAATGGTCACAAGCTTGATTTGGATATAAAATGAAAAAGTTATGCTCGTTTTAAGTTGAATTGTTCGACCAGATCAGAAGGTTCTGATGCGCCCGCACCAATCGAATCCGTAAAAAGTAAAAAAACTCGAGGCTGTTTAAAAACGAGGGTTTTATTTGATGTTTTGAAGGATGCTTTAGTCTACTTTTTTTTAAAGAGTATTTTTAGGGTTCATACTAGAGAGATAAACACTTGAGTTTTATTGAGATTTGAGATTATTAGTCATAGTTTGTGATTCCGATAACATTCAAGGTACTTTTCATTCAATTTAATTTGAAGTCTCAGCTTTTTCTTTCATTCTTTTCGTGTTTGTTCTTATTCTTAGTTATTCTTAGATCTTCATTCTTGTAGTCTCATAATTATGATTTCTATTAGTTTAATTATCTCTTAATCATGTTTAGCCTTAGATTAGCCATAAATTTTATGTTTAATTGCTTATAATCCATGATTAATGAGTAGTTTCATATCTAGGGTTAGGGTGAAAATATGAATTAGGGTTTTAAATATTTTGTTGATGAGATTGCGATGTTTTAAAGAAGTTTATGCATTGATCTTGGTGTTTTGAAACCTTAGGATCGGATAGATATTGATCACATTTATACTTTGGTATTTTGAATTCAAATATTCTTAAATCGAATTTTGAACTCTTTTATCATCTGCAAGAATCAACATAATTTCTAGGCCAAGATATTGGGTAGAAATTTTGGGGGTCCTTTATTAGGGGTAATCCGACTTTATCGAATATCTTAATCAATTGACTAAAGACCATTCGAGAGAGGATTTAGTTGATTGATTAAGTGATTATTCTTGAGGACCATTCGAGAGAGGACTTGAGTATTTTAGAGGGAAACTAAACCTTGCATAATCATCTCTGTACATCACAATCGCATTAACATTCATTGTCCATTCTTATTTATACTAGTAACCTTAAATCTAGTGTCTTCCTATTTGATAAATTAACTCATTTTATTAGCTAGTTCTAGTTTTTAGCTAGTCATAGCTGTCACCAAATCTTTTCAAATCCCCAAATACCCTTCAATTAGGTAATTTAGACTTGATAGACATTAATTAATCCCATTTTCCCTGTGGATCGACCCTTGACTTGCCCTTAATATTTTCTTAGTAATTGCTTGTTAGGATTTATAAATATTATTTGGAAAGTGATTTTTGGTGTCTTAACAACATAGTAAAAACCTCTTATCAAAATGGCGCCGTTGCCGGGGAAATTGTGCTATTGATTGAAGTTTTCTTAAGTTTGAAATTTTTTAATTGTTTTTTTTTTTTTTTTTTTTTTTTTTTTTTTACTTTTTCTTATTGGTTTATTTTTTTATCTTATCTTTATTTTATGTGGCAAGTGTTGTTTATATGAGTTTAGAATTTTGTACATAATATTTTATTTTTAAGAGAATTCCAACAAATGACAAACTTCTTTTTTCCTCAATATGAGGATGAACCATTTTGTAATTATTATCAGAGATCTGAGAACACTCTTCTAACTAAGTATAGACTTGAGATTCGGGAGATGTGTGAGGTGATATATGAGGGTTTGAATATGCATATATATAAGAGAAATTGTGCAGTCTATGTTTGATGGTGAATTTCGATCCCAACACTTTGATGAAGCATGAAGTTTCTTTGGGTGGTTGTCTAGAGACACTTATGAGTGGGACCATGGGAATACCACTTCATCAAATTTAGAAGATGTCTCTCTTATTTCACTATTTTGATAATGACATATAATTAATGTTTATATTTTATTAGTTTAATTTGGTTTTTAGTTTCCTTGTTAGAAGTAACTTGTTTATGTCTTAGTTCTAGTTCTCTAGTGTGTGTTTTTTTTTTGTTTATTTAATTTATCTAGTTTTACTACGGATAAAAGTCTTTAGGGTTCACAAATAAAATGGTAAATACTTTATGAAGGTTTGATTAAGTGTTTAATCAAGTTTAAAATTATTTATTATTTATTTGTGTTATCTGATTTATATTATGGTTATAACAAATGAAATATATGAAGATTCCATAATATTTTGTTTAGTGAGATGTGTGCGCAGCATTGGTGTTTTCCTAGAAATAAGGAGCCACCAAACATTAACCTAAGTATGCGCCAACACAGTGAACGTTGAGGTAGTTCCTAGAATTTAGGAACCACAACAACCTAGCTATATGTGAGGCGTGTGATCATGGAGAAGATCGTGGAAGCCCAACCAACTCAACTGCCAACGGAAAGATTACAACGGACAAAATGGAGAAGTGGCTAAGAGTACGTGTGTTATGGAGAAGAACATGGAGAAGATCGTGGAGAAGAATTCGAGTAAATAGGTCTCTACAAATAGATGTTTGTAACGATCTCTTAAATAACTTTCAGAATTTTATGTAATATTCTTAGTGAAAGTTGCTCGGTTTTTCTTCTTCTTAGACATTGATGTATTATAGATTGGGTTGAGAGAATCAAATCTGTAATCATTCTTGAGAGAAAGAGAGAAAGAGAAAAGACTTCGAGTGAAGTCAAGGGAGAAGTCAACTGTTCAGGGGGAACAGGAACAGAGTTGGTCCGAGTTTAGGTTGTACAAAAGAGAGTCTATTGGCCTAAAAGTATTAAAGAGAATTGAGTCAAAATCCCTGTGGTCAAGGTTTTTCTTCCTATTGGGCCTAGGAAGTTTTCCTTGTAAAAATCCGTGTTCCTAGTTCTTTCTTTATTCATGCAATTATTCTTCTTACTTATTCATTCTTTTATTTCCGCAAAAAGTTTGAAAATCTCTCCAACTACAATTCACCCCCCCTCTTGTAGTTGCTTAAGTGTTCGTCCAAGACTAACAATTATCCAAAATCAGTTAACACTGAGGAGCTAGTTCCTGGAAACGATGAACACATCAGGAGAAAGATTGGAAGAAGGTTACTCAACTCAGCGTCCACCCATGTTTAGTGGCAAGTATTACCATACTGGAAGAATCGTATGGAAATTTCATCAAGGCCGAAAACTATCAAGTTTGGAGAGTAATAGAGATTGGTGACTTCGAAGTCACAGAGAAAAATGAAAAAGGTGAAGACTCCCAAGCTCTCTCCAAATTTGATAAAGATGACTTCGACAAATGGAGATGACAACTTGGCAAAGAAAATTCTTACGTGGTCTTGGTCCCCATGAACACAATCGAATCATGGATGCAAGTCAGCCAAGCAAATGTGGGAACTTCTTCAAGTTACTCAGAAGGAACAAGCGAAGTCAAGCGATCGAAGATTGACATGCTCATGCACAAATATGAGCTATTTCAAATGAACCTAAGGAGTCTGTTCAAGAGATGCTCACAAGATTCTCCAACATCATAAATGAGCTTGAATCTCTAGGAAAGATCATCACTCCCGAGGAACAAGTACGTAAAGTTCTACGAAGTCTTCCTCAGGATGAAAAATGGATGGCAAAGGTCACTGCCTTGCTCGAAACTAAAGATTTCACACAATTCAATATCGAGCAACTTTCCGGTTCCTTGTTAACTCATGAAATCCATCTAGGAACTCATGAAGTTGACTCTAATAGACCTAAGGCTTGGCTCTCAAGTCCATGATCTGGAGGATTCAGATACTGATGATGAAGAAGCAGCACTGATCGTGAAAAGATTCAAAAAGTTCTTCAACAAGAACTACAAAGGGAAGAACTGAAAAAGCCTAGGAAAGTTAAGCTTGTCACAAGTGTGGAAGTCCGGATCACTTCATAAAGAATGCCCTCTCTGGGAAAATGAAAAAGCAAAGGAAATACAAGGAGAAGGGAAAGGAACAACAAAAACCTTTCTCAAAAGTTGATATGAGAAGGGCCATGGTAGCTGCCTGGGGAGAATCCGATCAGACGAGGAGCAGGAACAACCAGAAGAGAGACAGCACACTTATGTCTCATGGCAAAAACAGACGAAGAAGAAGACTTGCCAACAACAAGGTACGCATAAATGTTATAAGAAGAATTAAAAGAACTTTCAAAGAATCAATAATAAAACTACTTTTGGAAACCTTAGATGACTACAAGGCATTTGTGTTAGAGAAGAAAATTTAGAAAAAGCCTTGAAGTCACCAAAGGCATTCAAATTGGTTTAAAACAGTGAATGCAAACATTGAGAAAGATTCTTTGAAGTCTTTGATGAAAACCGACGTATTCGAGAAGCTTTTGAAAATGCTAAAAATGAAAACTATTCTTGAATATGGAAATGGCTGAATTGAAACTATTTGTTCCTGAAGGAACCAGTTCCTCTATAAATACAGATCCGAGTTCGAAAATTAAAATTCGAACATGAAAAAGTTTTGAGTAAATATCTTGTACTTAAAGAGAAAATGGAACTTCAAGAACGACTCTTCCTGATCCAGTAATTGGATACAAAAATATAAAAATGAAGGAAGAAGTGGGCTAGGTTTCAATCACAAGAAGAAAAACAAAATGAAAAAATATGTTGATCTTCCAAGCAGCCGAATATGCTCTTACTGTGGGAAAGTGGACACTTAGTGTCTGACTGTTCCTCCAGAGAAGAACATATTGAAATGAAACCCACTTAATAAACAAGTTTGGAAAGCTAAGAGAAATATAGCCCAACAGAGGAACCCAAGTCAAACTGGGTTCCTACCACTGACTGATTGCTTTGATGAGGCTAAAGTGAGGGGGAACAACCTGTGGTACCTCGATAGCGGTTGTTCTAAACACATGACAAGAGATAAAGAGAAATTTCTCTTGCTTTCAGCCTATGATGGAGGAACTTGACCTTGGAGACAATCTTACCGGTAACATAGTTGCAATGGGAAGGTAGGAAAGTCTAAGTCACATTCCATAGACAATGTATTTTTGGTCGAGGGTTTAAAACATAATCTGCTTAGTATTTCTCAATTTTGCGACAAAGGGAACAGTGTAAATTTTACTGATGAATATTGTATAGTAAGCAATACAGGAACATGTACCAAAATTCTAGAAGGAACAAGGAAAGGGAACACCTAGTTGTTGATCTCAACCTTGTTCCTAGGAACAATCTAACTGTTTAAGTGCCGTGATAATGAACCACTTCTTTGGCATAAAAGATGTGGTCAGCAAGATGACATTACTCCAGAAGCTAAGTGGTAAGGACTATTGGTGTTGGATTACCAACTATCAAAGTCTCAAACCATGAAGTTTGTGGACCTGTGCAAAAGGTAAACAAGTTAGATCCTCGTTCAATCAAAGAAAATGGTAAGCCACAAAGTCCCTTGAATTGATTCATATGGACTTGTGTGGCCCTGTTCGAATCCAAAGTCGATCTGGTAAGAGATATGTCTTGTAATAGTTGATGATTTTTCAAGTACACTTGGGTTATTTTTCTTCATAGCAAAGATGAAACATTTATGAATTTGTTAACTTTGCTAAAAGAACTCAAAGAATAAGTGGTTTTAAAATTAAGCACTTGCGTTCTGATCATGGTAAGAGTTTGAAAACTCAAAATTTGATGAGTTTTGCAGGCATGAAGGTCTTGATCACAACTTCTCAGCTCCTAGAACCCACAACAAAATGGTGTGGTAGAAGGAAGAATCGCACTTTGGAGGACATGGCAAGAACAATGATAATAGCAAGCAATCTTCCGAAAATTTCTGGGCTGAAGCAGTGAATACGGCATGCTATATATCAATAGAGTCATGCTAAGACCTATATCTTAAGACCCCTTATGAGCTACTAAAGGAAGAAAACCCAATATCTCATACTTTAGAATCTTTTGTTGTAAATGCTTTGTACATAAAAATGGTAAAGACAATTTAGGAGAGTTTGATGCTAGAAGCGATGTGGCTGTCTTTATTGGATATGCTTTAAGTAGTAAGGCATATAGAGTTTACAACAAACGAACCATGTGTGTTGAGGAAAGTTCCATGTTATTTTGATGAAACTAACTCCTGCAGGAACTAAGTCATGAAAATGACTTTGGAAATAGGACTGACTCGTATTGAGGAGTCAGTAAACTTTGATGAGGAACTAACACCTGCAGGTAACGACAAAAGCATATTTCCGAAGAAGGATAGATGTTCCTGATCTGTTATACAGGAGGAACAACACAGAATTCATCCAGAAGACGAGATGAATGAAGCTCCTCAAACTGGAGGATCAGAGACAAGAAGATGTGAACCAAAAGCGTGGAAAAACTTAAAATCCATCCACTGGATTTAATAGTAAGTGATATTGAAAAGGGAACTCAAACAAGATCCCAACTAAAAAATTTATGTGCTTTCCATGCCTTTTTGTCTATGACAGAACCACGAGATCACAATGATGCCTTATTAGAGTCTGACTGGATAAACGCCATGCAAGAGGAACTAAATAAATGATTTCCAAAGGAACAGGTATGGCACTCGAGATCAAGCTGAAAACCAGAAGGTAATTGGACTAAAATGGACTTCAGGAACAAGCTAGACGAGCATGGAACAGTCATAAGAAACAAAGCCAGACTCGTAGCCAAAGGGTACAATCAACAAGAAGGTATTGATTTTGATGAAACCTTTGCCCCTGTAGCAAGAATAGAGGCAATAAGAATTTTGATTGCCTTTGCATCATTCATGGGTTTTAGGTTGTACCAGATGGACGTTAAATGTGCCTTTTTAAATGGATATTTAATTGAAGACGTCTATGTGGAACAACCCCCTGGTTTTGAACACCCGGATCTTCCAAATCATGTCTATAAGCTAGATAAAGCTCTCTATGGGCTTAAGCAAGCTCCTAGATCATGGTATGAAAGACTTTCAAAATTCTTACTTTCTAATGATTTTATAAGAGGCAAAGTTGATAGGACCCTGTTCCTTCGATCCAAAGGAACATACATCCTAGTGGTTCAGATTTATGTGGATGATATAATTTTTGGTGCAACTAACGAATCTCTTTGTAAAGAATTTGCTGAGTTATTAATGCGTACACTAAGGAAAAAAAAAGGAAGGGCTGCGCTTTTTTTAAAAGCGCAGCCCTACAAAACAGAAGGGCTGCGCTTTTTTAAAAAAGCGCAGCCCTTCATTTAGTAGGGTTGCGCTTTTAAGAAAAGCGCAGCCCTTCTTACACTTAGAAGGGCTGCGCTTTTCTACAAGCGCAGCCCTACTAAATGAAGGGCTGCGTTTTTTGGGACACGCGCAGCCCTTCATGGGCCTTTTTTTTTATTTTGAAAAGAAGTACATTGGGCCACTTAATTAAGAGAAGCGCGCGCTAGGGTTTATTTTCGCTCAGTATCATTCTCTCTCTCCTCCTTCACATTCATCACCTGCCTCTCTCTCTCTCCTTCCTCACGTTCGCCTGCCTCTCTCTCCCTTCACTCATATTCTCCCTTTTCCTCTCCTTCCCATATATCATTTGTATCATTTCTGTTAAATTGTTAGTTAATAATGCGGCTGGAGTGCCGTGCCTTGGTATTCAAGGCTACGAGTGGTGGTCCGAGGCGTTACATGGCGTGTCCAAGGTGCTTTTCCGGGCGCCACCAGCTTCCCACAAGTCATTACCACGGCTGCCCTTCCTTTTTTTTGGGAAGCTATGGACAGGTAAGGTTACAAGGGATTTTTCCCGTTAAGAGTAATATTTTCTCAGCCTCAAAGAATTAGTCAGTTGCTGTATGGCTACCATTATTTCGGCAGAAGTGTAAGAGAAAAGGCATGCCTTTCAATAGCATATTCAAAATCAATTGCTGGAGCACGATGTCAAATTTCACGACGTCATTCTTAGTGTTCATCGTCTCCTCGTTTATCACCATGTTCATCGTTTCCTCTCTTCAGATCTAGATCTTGTTATGCTTTTCTTAGTTCAAAGTTTATGGTTTCATTTCATTATCTATATTATATATCTTCAAGATGTATGTAATTCAGATTTTTTTGTTCGTTTTTTTAGTTTTTATTGCTCTTAATTTTTTAGGGATTTAGATCTTGTTTTTTTAATTTTGTTTCTCTTAGTTTTTTAGGGTTTTAGGATTTATTTACATTTTGTAAGTTTCATAAATTGTTGAATCATGAATCGACAAGATTTATTTACTGTTTATAATATATTCATCTGTTTTTGCGATAATTTATATCTGGCTGAATATCTGTTTTGTGATTTTGTTATAATTTTATCAGTTTGGAATTGATTTTGTGTCAAATTTGACATAAAAAATGCAAAAAAAAAAAATTTATTTTATTTTTTGGGTTAGAAGGGCTGCGTTTTTAGGTAAAAAGCGCAACCCTTCTGTGCTTGAAGGGTTGCGCTTTTTAGCAAAAAGCGCAGCCCTACTTAAAAAGTGAAGGGCTGCTACTGAAAGGGCTGCTATCAAAAAGCGCAGCCCTACAGGCCTTTTTCAGCGCAGCCCTTCTTCATTTTTCCACTAGTGGTAGTAAATTTGAAATGAGTATGATGGGAGAATTAAACTTCTTTCTTGGCTTGCAAATCAAGCAAACTGAAAGAGGAACAATGATCCATCAACAAAAATACGTAAAAGAGTTATTGAAAAAATATGGAATGGATCAAGCAAAAACAAACCATACTCCTATAGGAACAGGTACAAGGTTAGATGAGGATCAAAGTGGTAAGTGCGTAGATCAGAAACTCTATAGAGGTATGATTGGCTCCTTACTCTATCTAACTGCAAGTAGGCCTGATATATCCTTTAGTGTTGGTTTATGTGCAAGATTCCAATCAAATCCTAAGGAATCCCATTTGACAGCTGTTAAAAGGATTCTTAGATATTTGAAAGGAAGTGATGATCTTTGCTTGTTCTATCCTCGAAGTGACATCTTTGATCTTATAAGCTATTCCGATGCTGACTATGCCGGAGACTTGGTGAATCGCAAAAGCACATATGATATTGTCCAGTTCCTAGGATCAAGCTTGGTTTATTGGAGCTCAAAGAAACAAAACACCGTTGCTCTTTCCACATCAGAAGCTGAATACGTGGCTGCTGCTGCATGTTGTTCTCAAGTATTGTGGATCAAGAAACAGGTACGTGACTTTGGCATAAAATTCAAGTGTGTTCCTATATTTTGTGACAATACTAGTGCTATTTGTATTTCAAGGATCCAGTTCATCACTCTAGAGTCAAGCATATTCACATTAGACATCATTTCCTAAAAGACAATGTAGAGAAAGGGTTAGTCAAAGTTGATTTCGTCCTACTGAAAATCAAATAGCTGACATATTGACTAAACCTCTATCTAGGGACAGGTTTGAAAAGATACGCTTGGAACTAGGAATGATAAAGATTGTTTAAATGTGCACATGATGTGGTTTCCCCCAATTGTTTCTTACTAAGTATGTACTGAATCTTCATGAATTAATTTTCATACACCTAGGGTCAAGTATAAGGACTCACATATGTCTCTAATATTACCCTTAGTGTCCTTACACATATTGGTATCTTGTAGTTTGTATATTATGGACAAAAATTTTATCATATGCAAGAGTAAATTTTTTTTCAAAATTTCCTTGTTTTTTTTCTTTTCACACCTTCGGTCCAAAAATAAACACATCACTCTGAGTTATGCCCAAAATTAAGCATTCAATTAATCTGGAGTTAAGAGGAGTAACTTCATTAATTGCCTTCCTAAAACCCATAAACCGCTTCATTAAATCCATCCGTCCACTTCTTTTCACACGACATCATGATTGCTTTATAAACCTAACACATCAAATCACTGACCCTTCACTATTTCTCACACATCAACCCAAGTCTCTCTTTCTCTCCTAATTCTCATCTTCAACCTCACAAAACCTCTGTCAACATGTCTTCCAAAACTCAAACCTCTGATGCACATGCAAAATTACCGAAAGAGAAATCACCATCTCCTGAAGAAGAAAGTGCTCAAGAATCCTCCAAGAATGACGTAGATTCTTCTATGTCAAAAAGACATCTTCTTCACCAATTTCTCTCTCCCCGAAAAAGGAAGACGATGATCATGAAATTGAAAGCGAACAAGAACAAAAACTTGCTGTACCTACAAAAAGAGGTAAGAAAACAAAATCTTCACAATTTCTTGTGGGCTTTTGTGTAGACATTGCATGGTGCAAAAAGTCAAAATGGAATAAGTTGTTGAAAATTTTAAAATTTCAGAAGTGGTTGAAAATTGTTAGCATAGATGAGGGTCTTTATGAAAAGGAGATGAAAGATTTTTGTTCTGGGTTTGCAATAACAGAGGGTGTGTGTGTGTCGCTTGTTAATGGGTCAGTTGTTACAATCACTGAGAAGAAACTTGGGGACTGGTTTGATATTCCAAATGAGGGTTATAAGGATTACATTAAGGGTAGGGCTAAGTTAAACATAAATGGAGTCACTAATGCCAAATTCTTGCCTTCTTTAATGGCCATTCTAATGTTTTATCTTTAGATCAAAAGGAGTTGTCTCCGTTTCATAAGCTGATGTTTCAGTTGGTTTGGCGTTTTATTTTACCTCGCTCCTCCAAAAGAATCCAGGCAAGCCTAATGGATCTTTCCATTATGTATTGCCTGGCTGAAAACATCAAAATCAACCTTCCCTCACTGATAATTCCCATCTCTCTCACTGCATTACCCACAACACCAAAGTGGGTTATGGTAATCTTCTGTCCTATGTCTTCAAACAATGCAAGGTTAAACTCCCTTCCAGCCCCTCCTTTTCTCTTGATCCCGAGAATTATCTTACAAAAGAAACTTTATCAAGACTAAGTTTGAGGTTGGTGAATGGGAAGCTGAAGTGTGAGAGAGAAGAAACTCCGGTTAAGGTTGAGGTAGGGAGTAAAATAAAGTTGGATGAAGAAGGGGTTGCCAGTGGGTCTGTCAGAAAAAGCCAAAGGTTGGCTGGGTCCAAGTTCCAGAAGGAACAGGATCAAGGTGAAACTATCTTTATTCACCTAGATTATGATCCTGTCCCTTCTACTATCGTAGATTTCCCTTTACTTTCTACAACTGGACTTAACAAGATGCTCCGGGAGATTCATGATTCTTTGACCCTCCTACACACCAAGATAAATGCAATTGAAGCTACCGTTCACGTTCTGGACTCTCAGCAGCAGGATCAACTACTTGCACTCAAGACTGCTGATACTGGGATCAGGAACAAGGTGTGTGGTGTGCTTTCCGATAGATTCGGTGGTCTCCTCTTTCTTCAAACGAACCAAATCCTAACTTCTCTTATCTTTGGCTACTTTGAAAAATTCTTTTTGGGCTGTAATTATTAAACACTCTTTTGGATTCTACTTCTTATTCCCTTCTGAGACATATGAAGTACCTTTAATATTTTCTTTGCTTTCTTCATTTTCTTTCTCATTACTCTACATATTGATTGATTCTTGCTGTCCCTAATGCTTGTTTCTGCTTGCCTATTATGCTTGTGTGTTTGGATGGCTAATATTATGAGATATCTGTTTGAGCAACTTGCTTGGTGCCTAGACTGTTGACTCTCTAGTGCTGCAGGTACAACATTTGGTTTTGATAATGACAAAGGGGGAAGAGATAGTGTGTGTTCACAAAAATAAAATTTTATCATAGTTCCTTGTATCTTCTGCTTGTCTCTGTTCCTACCTATGTTGCTCCTGTTCCCAGTCTGTAGAGTTGTTTACACTAGGTTAGATTGTGGATAGTTTGTGTAGTTTATTTTTTCTATGTAGTTTAGAGTTGCTTTTCCAAAATAAAAACAAAAACCTTAAAAATTTTTTTTAATTAATTGTCATAATAAAAAAGGGGGAATATTGTTATTTCACTATTATGATAATGACATATAATTAATGTTTATATTTTATTAGTTTAATTCGGTTTTTAGTTTCCTTGTTAGAAGTAACTTGTTTATTCTTGTTCTAGTTCTCTAGTTTGTTTTTGTTTTGTTTATTTGTTATCTAGTTTTAATACGGTTAAAAGTCTTTAGGGTTCACAAATAAAATGGTAAATACTTTATGAAGGTTTGATTAAGTGTTTAATCAAGTTTAAAATTATTTATTATTTATTTGTGTTATCCGATTTATATTATGGTTATAACAAATGAAATATATGAAGATTCCATGATATTTTGTTTAGTGAGATGTATGCGCAGCATTGGTGTTTTCATAGAAATAAGGAGCCGCCAAACATAAACCTAAGCTATCGCGCCAACAAAGTGAACGTTGAGGTAGTTCCTAGAATTTAGGAACCACAACAACCTAGCTATATGTGAGGCGTGTGATCATGGAGAAGTGGCTGAGATCATGGAGAAGATCGTGGAAGCCCAACTAACTCAACTGCCAACGGAAAGATTACAACGGACAAAATGGAGAAGTGGCTAAGAGTACGTGTGTTCATGGAGAAGAACATGGAGAAGATCGTGGAGAAGAATTCGAGTAAATAGGTCTCGCTACAAATAGATGTTTGTAACGGATCTCTTAAAATAACTTTCAGAATTTTTATGTAATATTCTTAGTGAAAGTTTGCTCGGTTTTTCTTCTTCTTAGGCATTGATGTATTATAGATTGGGTTGAGAGAATCAAAATCTGTAATCATTCTTGAGAGAAAAAGAGAAAGAGAAAGAGAAGAGAGAAAGAGAAAAGACTTCGAGTGAAGTCAAGGGAGAAGTCAACTGTTCAGGGGAACAGGCTGACTGGGAACAAGTTCCTAGAGGAACAGAGTTGGTCCGAGTTTAGGTTGTACAAAAGAGAGTCTTTTGGCCTAAAAGTGATTAAAGAGAATTGAGTCAAAATCCCTAGTGGTCAAGGTTTTTCTTCCTATTGGGCCTAGGAAGTTTTCCTTGTAAAAATCCCGTGTTCCTAGTTCTTTCTTTATTCATGCAATTAGTTCCTTCTTACTTATTCATTCTTTTATTTCCGCAAAAAGTTTGAAAATCTCTCCAACTACAATTCACCCCCCCTCTTGTAGTTGCTTAAGTGTTCGTCCAAGACTAACAGTCTCTAGTTGTGAACGTCATGTTTATTATGAAATTCTTAATTCACTCAAAGAAAATATGACAGTGTTAAAGATATGTGATTATATGATGGACAACATTGTTGAATCTAACAAAATATCAATCGAAACATTAGGTTGAATTATCAATAATCAAAATCACTCTTGTATGACTATAACCAATGAAGATGATGATTGGGATGTGGATGAGAATTCCAGAGCAGATGAATTATTTTTTGAGAAAGCTTACACTATAAAGTCTAATGATGTTGAAAAAGTAGTTGATGAGACTTTTGTTTCTACTCATTCTCTTCGTATTCTCTTTTCAAGGAAAATCAACTTAGTTCCTTCCTTCCCCATCTTATTATTCCCTCTCCTCAAAGTTTCACCATTAGAAGAGCCTTCGACCTCTTTAAGCCTTCACAAGACCCAAATGAAAGTCATCGAGGATAGGACTAGAGATTTTTTCACCCGGTTTAAACGGATGGTAGCCGGGTGACGGATAATTTGGTGATGGATGCGGGTCGGGTTCGGGTGATATTTTTTCATCCATCACCCGACCCATCATTCGTTTACCACCCGATCCGTCACCCATTTAAAGTGAAAAATATATAATTTTTTTAATTTTGGGCTTTTTCATTTTTACAACTTTATTAACATATAGCCCAAAAGTTACAAGATGATAATATAAGTATATAAATGTTAATAACGTGGATTGGGGTAAGTTTGGAGACGATTTTACATAGTAAGTAGAATTATATAAATGGATTAGTGGTTCTTGTTAGCAATTTTTCTTTATTCTTATACTAATACTATTTGATTTCACGTACGTACCCCGATCCATTTGACCCGGTTACAAATGGATGGATGGATTCGGGTGGAGATGGATGCGGGTGATGGATGGATCGGGTGGAGTGGGTGGATGCGAGTGATGCTCCACCCGCCCCGAACCCGATCCATTTACATCTCTAGATAGGATCGAGCTTAAAATTTGCAAGGACCATCAAAAAGAGAACTCAGTGTTTTCTTCTTTCTATTTGAATTTTGATGTTTGTTATTCATACTTTCTAGGATTCTCTTGGAAATTCCATTATTTCTGGCACTCATCACTTGAAAGCATATAGACGCATTGAAATTTGTGCATGCTCTTTGTTTATATCATACCTATGTGATCCATTGTGAAATGTGTGCTGATGCTTATGACAAACTATTGAGATATTTGTCAGATTATTTAGTGGTAAGGTCTAGTTAACTATCCTAAAAGAGCTTCTTTTGGCAGGTATTTTGAGACCCTTCTCCTTATCTTACTTAGTTAGGATTTTTGCTTGATTTTGTGCCCTTACCACATCCCTTACTTTCTCTTTGCTTGTACACTCCGAGGACGGAGTTTGTTTTAAACTTGGGGGAGTTAGCATGTGTTTTCTCCATCTCATAAATTTTCCTCCTCTTTATATTTAGGTTTGCATAAAAAAAAAAAAAATATATTTTTTTATTTTTTTTAATTTTTTGCATTTAGGATAGCTTGGTTGCATGCATGAGATGTGGCTAAAAGTGTTCATAACTTGATTGGAAGACCTTCCCTACATTAAACTTGATGGTTTTGGAAGCCCTAATGTGACATTAAGTGACTCTTGAGAACGATAACTTTTGTAGAGTCTTTTGAAATTAGGCGAGTTGGATATGGATTGCCTTCCCCTTGTGCGACGAATCCGAAGGAGGGCCAAGAACCTCGTAAGACTCATTCACAACCCTCACCATTGATCGCCTAACTTTGATTGCATTTTAGCTCCCAAGATTGCATAAGACCGAGCCTTTAGAAGAATGATTTAGGGCGTTTCTTTTTGCTAGAAATAGGAGCTCAAAGCCAAAAGCTTTATACCGCATAATTATCCCTTCTCAACCCATCTGAGCCTTTCTATCCTATTTTTGCTTAACCCTCAAATAAGTCATGGCCAAACTTTCCCCAAAGTGAGTGCATGTCTAGTTTGTGTTTAGTTGAGTTATTTTGATATTGAGTCTTAGTTGAAAGTGAATTAATATGCATGTATGATTGCATAAGCTAAAGAAAATTGCGAGAGAAAAGGAAAAAGAAATAAAAGAAAGAAAGCTCTTAGTGTTTCATTTGGATTTTTATTGAAAGAAAAGAAAGAAAGAGCAATTTGATGAGAAAAATGAAAACATTCAAAAACTAGCAATCTCAGCTAGGTGACTAGCAATGTCATCATGAATGGCAGTGTTGCGCTCATTCCAGATTGCATCATACCAAGGTAGCCAACCTTGTCAACTGATCCTCTTTGAATCGTTTTCACACCAAGAAAATCACTCTAGGGCATTCTCAAATTTAAGCCATAAACCATCTTTTCAAAATCCGCATGTTCCCAGGTGCTTGCAGCAAACGGGCGGCTCACAAGAACATTACAATCCCCTCTTATATATAGGCCTTGCTAGTGAGAATTGCTCCACAACAAGCAAGCCACACAAACATTTTCACTTTTAGAGGGGTATTAATGCTCTAAATTACATTCTACACGTCATGATAAGACAAGCACTAACCAAGGATGTCTTGACCTAGTGGTTAAGACTGAGGTGTTGTGACCGATAGGTCACAGGTTCGAATCCCCCTCCCCTTCTTTGTACTGCCTTTGTGGCTCATATGGATAAAAAAAAAAAAAAACAGACAAGCACCCAACAGCACCACAAAGAGAGTTATTATAGAAGTTAATGAAATGGTATCCCAAATTAATGATATACATACCTAAATTTGAATAACCCCATACAAACATATCATTTGGAGGTTGAAGAGATAGAGAAATGTTGAGGATTTCTTCTGCTCCAAAAGGAAAAAAAAAATCTCCCTCACTCTCTTCACATCCCAACTGTCGTCCCTTGCAATATTAAGTCACCCCTATTCTCAGTTGTACAACCTACCTTTCTCCTCGAAAAGAAGGCGACCTATTCAACCAACCTACCTACTATTGATACTCTTCCCATCCCCTAGAACCAACTTGTTCCCCTTCTCAATAACCCACCTACAATTTAAAATTCTTCTCCATATACAACTCGGTCTGATCGCAATTACAGAGGAAATGAAATCACGATTCGAGAAATATGTGCCTTTATGATGTGAGACGATAGAAGTTCCAGACTGTGCATTAACCTCCAGCCTTTGTCTCACCAACATTCTTGATTAAAGTCGACAACTTTACGGAAACCTAGGCCCCCAATTACCTTAGTTCTACACAATTTATTCCACACCACCCAAATTTTTTTTCCTCTCCTCCTCCTTACATCATCACCAAAACCTTGACATTATCCGTTGAATATCATGCAAAGACCCTCATGCGGACGAAACAAGCTCATTAGGTAGGTAGCAATTGATTGAACAATAACCTTCAATAACACTTTTGTACTTGCAAAAGACAAGTGTTGTTGCTTTCATCGTTTGATTTTCTTTCATATTTACTCTCTCAATAGAGAAAATGCCCTTGATTTTGATCTTCCAACCCATGTCGGCATGCCCAAATACTTAGCTTCCTGTGGTTTGCAACAAGTTTAACTTTAAGAAGAGTTGATATCTCTTCCTTCTTCCCCTGAAAGACATTAGAACTTACTGTCATATCATACTTGCCAAAATTGATCACTTGACCTGAAGTATGTCCATATAGCTCTAAAACTTTGTGAAAAGCCTGCACATCTCTCTCAGCCACTCTACAAAAAGTTATGCTATCATGAGCTCCTCTACACACCCGAATCTCAAAAGTGATTTCCTGCTAACTTCCGCCTGAATCAAATGAGAAAAAGCTTCAAAATATAAAATTCACAAGTACAGGGAAATCGGATCACCCTGCCTCAAACCTCTCTCCAGAACAAAAGAATATGATGAAGCACTATTAATGATCACAACATGGGATAAAGTCGAAACGAATTTCATAATCCAGCTTATCCACCTTTTCTACTTGAACCAATTTTTGGTATCAGACAATCACTTATTCACAAACCTCGTGTGAGGCACCGAACCCCATCCTCTCCATCACCTTTGTTAAAACAAAATCCACTCTATTCTATCATAATCCTTACTCATGTCCAACTTTACTTCCATACAAACCTTCTTATCCGAACATAAACTATACATATAGTGAAAAGTATCATATGCAACCAAAATATTATCAGTAATGAAGCATCTCGGGGTGAAGGCACTCTGATTAAGTGAGATTATTTCAGGACGAATACTTTCATACGATTAGCCGACATTTTTGAAATAAATTTTTGGATGAGATTGCAGAAGCTAATTATACGCTAGTGAAAAAAAACCTCATTCGATCCGGTCGACAAGGGTCTGATCTTATTGATTCGGTTTTGTAAACCGGACCAGATGGGGCCGCAGCAGTAAAGTAAAATTTACTGACCCAGTTCACAATCGGATCAGTAAACATACTAACTAATCCGGTTGGTGGAAGAAACCTGACCAGTTAATATGTTTACTGATCCAGTTTCTTCCAATAATCGGATCAGTTAGTGGGAGTGAACAGTAAAAAAATGAGAAAAGTAATCTGGTAGACACTACATTCTCTTTCCATCTTGAATCATTATGATAGAATCCTAACTTGAACTTAATCGATGAACCACCAAATTATTTTCAATGAACCAACAACAACCTGAATTACATTACATAATTAACAACATAGAAATCAATATTATAGTAAAGAATAATCTTTAAAATTACATATGAATTAAGATAATAACAAATTACATCCTAAAAGCACAAAAAAGGAAAAAAAAAAACTCAATGAACTAGAACAGGAAAAAAAAATTAAATATAAAACGAAAAAAGAAATTAAATGATTCCAGATCTCAAACTAAAAAACGAAAAACAACAAACTGAAATTAGGTAAAGACGACATATTGAGCTAAAAAAAAATAATTCAATAAAATTTCCGATTCCTAGATCTAAACAAAAATGAATAAATGAACGAAAAATGAATACAAAATTACAAACTTAAATTACAAGAAAACAAATATCTAAAAAAATAAAATGGAAATTCTTAGTGTGGTGAAATAGATCCAAAAATGCAAAATTGATTCTCGATGGTGGCTAGTGTGGCGAGGCGATGGTGGCTCTGACATAGGATACAAAATGGAGGATGTCAAATTAAGGAGACAAAGCAGTGGCGGATCTGCGATATTCATTCTCGTCGCCTCTTCCTCTTCTTCCTTCTTCGATGAGGGAAAGTTGGTGGTTGCATATTTGGGTTTAGAGGAGATGGAGAGTGGATCTGGTGGTGAAGTGGTTGAGTGGAGGGTGAAGAGAGAGGAACGCATTAGGGTTTAGTGGAGTTGACGAGAGGGAAATGAAAGATCAGGAGAATGAAAGACGAGAGATGAGAGTGTTTGGAGAATAGATGAGAGAAGCGCGGATTATAAACCATAAAAAATGAAGTGGCCTTGGATGCGTTTCTTCAAAAAAGAAAGGCCCAAAGCTTCACATGATTTACGCCTTTTAAAAAGGCCATTAGCTGATCCGAACCATGCCCAACCGGATCAATTATTGTTAACTGATCTGGTTCACTTGGTCAACCGGATCAGTTGACATTAACTAATCCGTTTCGATTCCAACCAGATCATTTTTCAAATGACATTTAGCCTTTTTCCACTAGTGAAAGGACGATTATCTGACATCGAAGTTGGGTTTTTCACTTTCGGAATCAACACAATGTGGAATAGGGCTGGCAATGATGCGAGTCGAGTTCGAGTTTGACTAAACTCGACTCGAACTCGAAAACTCATACTCAAACTCGACTCGACTTGAAAACTCGCGAGTTTCAAATTTTCAAGCTCGAACTCGAACTCGAAACCTAAACTCGAGCTCGAACTCGAACTCGAACTCGTTTCAAGCTCGAACTCAAACTCGTTTCCAGCTCGAACTCGTTTCAAGCTCGAACTCGAACTCGTTTCCAGCTCGAACTTGAACTCGTTTCAAACTCGAACTCGAACTCGTTTCAAACTTTTTGGTCATTTGATATAGTTCTATTTTTTATAGAAGAAATTTTTTACTTTGCTTTTTTGTCATTTTATACACTTTTTTCATTTTTTTTTTTAAAAAGAAAAGTACAAGTATTTTCATAGAAAAAATAAAGTCAAAATTTCATAAAAAAATTATATATATATATATATATATATATATATATATATATATATATATATATATATATATATATATATATATATATATATATATATATTTTATCGAGTATCTCACGAGTTTCTCGAGTCGAGTATTGAGTTGCTCGACTCGACTCGTTAACCTGTCGAGTTGAGTTTGAGCTCAAGTCGAGCTCACTCAAGTCGAGCTTTGACTGAGTTTTGACCGAGTCGAGTTCGAGTAGCTCGCGAGCTGTCTCAACTCATTGTCAGCCCTAATGTGGATTGTATTAAGTTAAGAGATCTTTTGTGTACCATCTATAACAGAGATCAGATACTCAGCTACATCTTTTCCAATTATATGTATGTCTGTGCTTCTTAAAGAAATTTACATTCATGTCTTCAAGACCAGAAGTCTTGCTCCGGTGCATTCGAAACAGTGCTTCCTTCACCTCCTCTAGATCAAAAGGACGAGTGAGGGGTGGCATTTATATTTTATGTCACCCTAGGTTGAAAGCCAACAAGAGCAGTATGAATTTCACCTAAAGACATAGAGGTCTAAAGACCCATAAAATAGTCCAACATAACACCTTCGATCTCTTCGTGGCCATTAACCCACTCCCCAGTAATCCTCCTCAAGCCTCGTATATTATTTTTCTCCGACAAGTTGAAGCCTTCATATGAAAATATTCGCTATTCTGGTCCCTCTCTTTCAAGTTACAAATTCTAGATTGTTGCCTCCATAAGATCTCCTCCTTGATCAATAAATCATCAATCTCCTTTCAAACACCTTTTCTCACAGTTCAACAAACTCATCTGGGCAGCAGCTATCAAGCGTAGCAACTATATATCCTTCTCACCTCAGTAATTTTCTTTGTGATGTTACAAATTCTGTGACTGTTCCATCTTTAAAGAGCAACACTACAACTTTTTATTTCTCCAATGACATCTTCTCTATCCCCAAATCAATCGGGTTACACAAAGCATCTTTAACCACCTTTTCATAATCCAGAGAAGGAAGCCACATATACTCCAATCGAAACATCTTTTCTTCTGTTTCACCTTCCCACTTCTTGGAATATCAGCTACTGTAATCGGCACATGGTCTCACTTGTCTCTAAGTAAATGGAGGAACTCAGTTGGGGAAACACCGAAACATATCAATCTAGTCAAAGGAAGCAAATTTTCTATCAACATTATCCAAGTCTTGTAACACACATTCATCCAACGTTTCTCGAAACTCATTCATCTCCTGTTGGTTTTTTGGTAGGCCTTCTTGCTTTTCAACATCAAATATGATTCAGTTAGTTGAAATCCCCTATAACT